>NC_060889.1:4414231-4459231 GCF_014805685.1 Silurus meridionalis | reverse complement strand
TATGCCCTAAAATGTATCCGAACATAGCTCTAACACAAGTCCAATCATGGTCCAACCAATATTTAAAAATATTTGTTTAATTGTCCATTCGAGGTCTAATTTTGGTCCCTTTGTGGCTCGACCCAATAACAGTCCAACCATAGTATAGTCATAGTCCAGTCGTGGTCAAATCATGGTATAATTAGTATCCAATCATGAACCAAAAAATATAATCATGGTCCAATCATAATCTAATCATAATCCAATGATAAAATAGTCATGATCCAGTCATAGGCCAATCAGAATCCAATCATTGTCCAAACTTAGTATATAAATTGTCCAATCATAATCCAATCATGATCCAATCATAATCCAATCATGGTCCAAACATGGTATATTCATAGTCCAATCGTGGCCCATTTAGAATACAAATAATGTCCAAACAGAGTATATAGATAGTCCAATCATGGGCCAATTATGGTCCAATAGGAATCCGATCATAGTCCAATCCAGTCTCAGTCATAATCCGATTACGATTTAATTATGATCTGATCTTGGCCCAGCTAATCATGACATGATCATCACCAGATAATGTTCCATCATGTCTGATTTGTACCCCAGTGTGTGACATTTATACAGAATAATGTCGACTTTTCTGAGCACAGTGATTATTGTAAAATTGGTTTTAAGATTATTTTCAGATTGGTCTCAGGACTATTTTCAGATTGGACTCAGGACTATTGCGGGATTGGACTCAAGATTATTATGAGATTGAACTCAAGATTATTATGAGATTGGACTCATGATTATTTTCAGATTGGTCTCAGGACTATTGTGGGATTGGACTCAGGATTATTGTAAAATTGGTCTCAAGATTATTTTCAGATTGGTCTCAGGACTATTGTGGGATTGGACTCAAGATTATTATGAGATTGGACTCAAGATTATTATGAGATTGGTTTTGGAATGTTGAGGGATTGGACTCAATGACAAAACGAGTGTAAGGCAGCTACCGATTTGACTAGCTCACTTTACGTTAGTACGTTGTAACTGCTGACTTTGCATCTGTTGTATGATTTGTGCAGCACTGATATTCGATGTCCATGTCTGATCTTCTGCGTCTTCAGGAAGACACTTACGTATCTTTTGATTCTGTCTGTTTTTTTTTCTTGCTGTACATCGCTTAATGAGAAAACTCCACGTGTAAACCTCAGTTTTTCTCTGTCCACCCTCACTGACCTCTGAAGAGCATCAGCAGAAAAGAGAGAGGGAGAGAGAGAATGGGAGATGGAGAGATGCAGAAATGATGTCTTACTTGTTGGTTCTCTGACCGGATCTAATTATCGGGAGCCAAAAAAAAAAAGGGAGATGGATTAGACTTTTTAATGCTCGCTGTGCAGCGAATCGTACGGATGAGACAGAAATGCACAGTCACACATTACTCTTTACTTTCACTGACGTCATCCCTCGCTTTCTGTTCAGCGGCTATGTGCAGTGCTAACGCTAATACAGACTATGACCTCATTATAGTGTTACACTGTAGTAATAGTGTGTTTAATTGCCTTATGTCATATAATATAGTGTGTTGTATAGTGTGATAGTTTGTTGAATTGTGTTTTATGTAGGTTTGTGTTGTAGTGTGTTATGTTGTGTTATAGTGCGTTATATAGAGTCATAGTGTTTTATATAAAGTTATATTGTGTTATGTAGTGTTATAGTGTGTTGTAGTGTGTTATATGGAGTAATAGTGTGTTATAGTGTGTTATGTAGTGTTATATAAAGTAATAGTGTGTTGTAGAGTGTATATTATGTTATAGTGTGATATGGTGTATTATATAGTCTGATAATGTCTCCCTTTCAGCCTTTTCGGATTTTTCCATGAACACATCCACTCTCTCTCTCTCTCTCTCTCTCTCTCTCTCTCTCTCTCTCTGTCTGGACCAATTACATTACAGAAATTGATGGGTGGGAACGAGGGCCAAACGTTTTAATTAATTTTGCTGCGGGAAAATGCATCTCTTTTGCTCTCTCTCTCTCTCTCTCTCTCTCTCTCTCTCTCTCTCTCTTTCTCTCTCTCTCTATTTACCTTTGATCCCGTTTCCCGGCAGTGAAAGAAGGACTGCGCTAAATCAACAGAAGTTAGCCTGAGCACTAGCAGCCAAAAGACACCAACACACACTCAAATGGTCGGGTTTGATAAGCGGTTGGACAGGTTGATGTGAACATGTGTGTGTGTGTGTGTGTGTGTGTGTGTGTGTGTGTGTTGCTATGACTTGCAGCAGGTCTCGGCTCATCTCTGGTTGGAAAAGGACAAAACTATTTGTGTCCTCCGGATATGTGATATGAGCTAATCAGATATCGGTGTTATTTAGCTCTAACTGTATTCCACAGATGAACTCACTGACCACTTTATTAGGAACTAACACAATTATCCAATCAGCAAGCACAGATAGCCACTCTGTACACATGCGGTGAGCTGAAAAGCATCGCGGTTCCTCAGTAGTTCATGAGGACAGGGGAAAAACGTGTTCGCAAGCGCCGCCATTGTGGCTCATTAGGTCCTTTAATCTGTGGATTTGGGACAAAAGCAAATTTTTTAAATCTCTATACGCATTTGTGTGTGTGTGTGTGTGTGTGTGTGTGTGTGTGTGTGTGTGTTTGTGTTGCGGCCTGCTCATTTTAAAGAATGTCTCTTTCAACCCCCTGAAGCATTTTGGCTCTCAGACCTCTTTTTTTTCTCTTGCCTTTTCCGATTCTTCGCACAGGAGAACGCGATGTGGAGATGCTAATGCTGTGGAGACGCTAACGCTAGCACATCGGGTGTGGGTCATTGTGTATAAGAATGAACAGAGTGAAGATTTCAGAAGCACACAAATATTAAGAACATTCAAGAACAAAAAAAGTGTAGAATAAATGCGCATCAATGAGTTCTTTACTAGAAAAGGAATGCTAGCAATTTTATTCAGAATAAACTTTTTATTTGTATGTTCTTACTTTTATCTTGCTTTTGATTGTAATAAATACAATTGATAAATTATAAAAAAAAAAATCCCCCCTAAATAGAAAACAAGCTGACAGGATTTAAAAATGTTTTGCGAGGAAGCGAAAGTTTGGGAGGATTTCGGGAAGAGCTAACGAACGAAAAGGCGAAGTAGCGCGCTAATGCGTAAACGACGGGTTAGCTTCCCGAGAGCCTTAATAACAGCCAGTGGTGTTCGGGGTGTGTGAGCAGCCATGAAAGCAGCGTGTAATTAAATCGTGCGTAATTAATACGGCAGCGAGACGACGCTGCGAGAGGAGATGTGTGTAATCTTCAGAGCGAAAGCTTAAAAAGCTGTTATCATCCTGTAAACTCACACTGCACCTGTACACTGCGCCAAAATGATTTATGAGTAATTCTGTAACACGGGGAGGAGTGTGTGTGTGTGTGCCGCTTCAGAGGCCAAAAGTTTATGGACATGACCATGTTTTTTTTTAAACATCCTGCGATTTAAAAACATTATTTTATTAAACGCTTGTGTTTGATGATTATTTCTGAGGACGTTGTTGCTGTTCCTTTCTTGACCACTAGGGGCAATTATAGCCGTTCAATGATTACCCAACGCCGGGGACTTCAGGGTATAAAATCAGTGATTTTCCTTTCCCACGCAAAGATTTCGGAGTCAGGGAGGGTTTTACTCCTTATCTGTCCCTCCATCCTTCTATCCCTCCATCGCTCTGCTGCGGAGTCGAGTAGCGGCGGTGCGAATGGTCTCGCGGCTGCAAACGTGAATCCGGATGAAATCATCAGCGTGACTCAAATCTCTCGGAGGCGCAATCACAGGAGCATTGTTCACTGGTGCATTGTGGGAAAAAAAGGCTTTTGAGAGACAGAGCGTTGATGAATCATCTGTTCGGCCTTGTCAGAAACAGAGAGATGGAGAGACGGAGAGTTTCATTTCACTCTGTTTCTCTTTAATGTTTAGACAATTGATGCTATAAAGCCATAAACAGAGAGAAACAAAGAGCATGAAAGAGCGAGAGAGAGAAAGACAGAGAGAGAAAGAAAGAAAGAGTGTATGCAACCGAGAAAGAGAAATGAGAAAGGCAGTGACTGCGACAGTGAGCAGAAGGGGTGAGAAAAAAGAAAGGAGAGAAGAGACAAAAAAGATAGCAGTCCAGAGAAAGGATGAGAGGGAGAGATACATAAAGGAATGATGAGAGGGGAGGAGGACAATCAGGAGAAAGATGAACATGTAAAGGGAAGATGGAGAGACATGGGGAGTGAAGATAATCAAGAGGATTAAGAGAAAGGAAGAGATAGAGGGGAAAAAGAGAAAGAGTTTGGAAGCAAGTGATAGAATAAGAGAGAGAGAGAGAGAGAGAGAGAGAGAGAAAGGAAGAGAGATATAAAGGATGGATAGAAGGACAGAGAGACAAATAGATGGAAAAATGCAGAAGGATGTGTGTGTGCAGAAAAAATGAAGAGATATGAAAGAAGGATAGACAGACAGAAGGAGAAAGAAAAAATGGCTTATATATCAGGTCCTGGAAAAAGTTAAAACCTGTAACACACACACACACACACACACACACACACACACACACACACACACACTAGACTAAACACCGGCTGTGATTGACAGCTCTGTATCCCTCCCTTTTGAAAGCTGGAGCCAAAACAGCGCAGGTTTAATGACTGAACTCATTCAGCGAATTAAACACAAAGGAGCCTGAACTCGTGTCTCTGTGCCTTCTGTAACAAACACCACCACCACAAATGCCTCGGGTTCTCCTCCTGCTCCTCCTCCTGCTTCTTCTCCTCCTGCTTCTCCTCCTCCTGCTTCTTCTCCTCCTGCTTCTCCTCCTCCTGCTTCGTCTCCTCCTGCTTCTCCTCCTCCTGCTTCTCCTCCTGCTTCTTCTCCTTCTGCTTCTCCTCCTGCTTCTCCTCCTCCTGCTTCTCCTTCTGCTTCTCCTCCTCCTGCTTCTCCTCCTGCTTCTTCTCCTCCTCCTGCTTCTTCTTTCCTCCTGCTTCTTCTCCTGCTTCTCCTCCTGCTTCTTCCTCCTGCTTCTCCTCCTACTTCTTCTCCTCCTGCTTTTCCTCCTGCTTCTTCTCCTTCTGCTTTTTCTCCTCCTGCTTCTCCTTCTGCTTTTTCTCCTCCTGCTTCTCCTTCTGCTTTTTCTCCTCCTGCTTCTCCTCCTTCTGCTTCTCCTCTTGCTTCTCCTCCTCCTGCTTCTTCTCCTATATATTCTCATTTTTCTCCTCCTACTTCTCCTCCTGCTTTTACTTGAGGACAAGGGTAATCAGTGATTGGTTTTCGAGGACATTGGTGATCAGTTATTGGTTTTTGAGGACATTGGTGATCAGTGATTGGTTTTTAAGGACATTGGTGATCAGTGATTGGATTTTGAGGACATTGGTGATCAGTGATTAGTTTTTAAGGACATTGGTGATCAGTGATTGGATTTTGAGGACATTGGTGATCAGTGATTAGTTTTTAAGGACATTGGTGATCAGTGATTAGTTTTTAAGAACATTGGTGATCAGTGATTGGATTTTGAGAACATTGGTGATCAGTGATTAGATTTTAAGGACATTGGTAATCAGTGATTAGTTTTTAAGGACATTGGTGATCAGTGATTAGTTTTTAAGGATATTGGTGATCAGTGATTGGTTTATGAGGACAAGGGTGATCAGTGATTGGTTTATGAGGACAACTGTAATCAGTGATTGGTTGTTGGAAAATGATGGTGCACAGGGATTGGTTGTTGAGACCAGTGATAGTGAGTAACTGGTTGTGATTAGTGATTGGTCATTAAGAACATTGGTTATCATTAATTGTCTGTTGAAACCAAATCGTGTCTAATGAGTCGCCAAATCTAGTAACAAATTTACTTTAAAAAACAACACAAAAACTAGATTATGGTCGGAGTCAGAAGCAGCATCAATTATCTTTATTATTAGTGGCAGTAAAACGTCCTCACAAGGGTAGTAAGACAAACATGTGTGTGTGTGTGTGTGTGTGTGTGTGTGTGTGTGTGTGTGTGTGTGTGTGTGTAAGAGAGAGTTTCTGAGGAGCATAAAGGTTGCACAGGCCGACACCTGGGCAAACACAGTCGATAAAACCTCATCTGTCATCGGCGTCAGAGTCGGGCCAAACGCCGCCGCGGCTGCTTTTGTCGAGACACAAAAGGAAGAAGGAAGGAGCATGAATTAATTTAACACTTTAGCACCCAAACTCAGCCTGTCTAAAAGCCGGGATTTGTGCAGTCGGAGGGGCTTTTTGGGGGTCTGGAGCAAATTAATGACCAGTTCCAGTCCATACTTGATGAAATTCTTTATCGTTAAGGGGCCATGTGCTCTAAATGTACAAATTTTAAAAAATGTGATAGAAGCAACATGGAATTAAATTTCTATTTCATTTATATGGTGATAATGTTGTCTCTTTTATAGAGTTTTTCCAAAAATCTGAATTATATGTTTTATATACATAAAAAAATAATAATAATAATAAAAAAAAAAACATATTAAAATTTTTAAAATGCAATTTTGGTTTTAGCAAAAAAAATAAAAAAATTTAAATTGAATAATAATAATATTATTATTATATTCATTATAGAAATGCATGATTTTTATATTAAAAAAATACTTAAATTTTTTTTAATCGCCACTAATTAGCAAATAGTTTTAATGTTTGTAATATATATTTTATATATTTTTTTAATATATGTTTCATATGCAGGACCTTGTTCTTTATCCATGATGCTGTTTTACTGGGCTTTTCTTCTCAGCACCAGTGTTTGGGATTCAATCTGCAACCTAATAAATCTACAACTGTAGCACGAGAGACTCGTTATCATAAAGTCCTGCTGTATGTCTCATCGAACCCGGTTTGGACACGGTAATGTCGGATTTAGCTCGGCACGTTCCTCAGTTCAATATTCAGCAGCTGAGTATAGAGATTAGCGGAAAATGCTGGAAATGATGACGTGTTTGTCTTTCTTTGCCGCTTCAGCTTTTGTGATGATGAGTGCTTGAAGACTTAAGTGCTGAAAGAAAGAAAGAAAGAAAGAAAGAAAGAAAGAAAGAAAGAAAGAAAGAAAGAAAGAAAGAAAGAAAGAAAGAAAGGAAAATTCCAGCGTTAATGGATGTGCTAGCA
This sequence comes from Silurus meridionalis, assembly GCF_014805685.1. Lineage (NCBI taxonomy): Eukaryota > Metazoa > Chordata > Actinopteri > Siluriformes > Siluridae > Silurus > Silurus meridionalis. Next base: position 4,452,113 of record NC_060889.1, on the reverse strand, counting down.
TTTCACCTGGTTCTGCCTATTTAGTGTTAAAAACATCCCAATGGTGGATGCTGGTGGATTTTATTCTTCCTTATAATTCCAGGTCTGTGTGTTTCAGGTCTTTACATTCCAAGTTCCCAATAATCCCAGGATGTCGTGTCTCCCAATATTTAGCTTGATGACTTATGATTATTTTAGTGTTTGGCTTCTGCCACGTGTGATCCCGGTGTGCTGGGCAACACATCCACCCAGTTACATCAACTGAGTTTTGTCACGGCATTTCCTTTTTCACCAGGTGAAATGGCAAAGAGGGCAAAGCTCAGCCATTCCCCGCCGCTGCCTGAGTTACTGTCAATGTTATCTTATCCCACTGGCAGGGTGCGGCTCAGGCTACGATTATAAACTTATGGTGATATAAGTGGATACGGGAAAACCCTCCGTGATTTCAACAGGACGGTGTCCGTCGCAGAAAGGTGAAGAAAGTGTCCTTGTGCCCTCTGGGGGGTTTGTACGAGCCACATATTAGTCTACAAGTTCACAATACTTGCACATGTATAGTTCTGTATAATCAAGACTATAAAATCCATTATATAATAGTAATCCATTACATTTATTCCCAGGAGCCTGTTTTCCCATTACTTTCACCCCAATGTTTGTAGGAAGTTAATCCCAGTGCCCTTTTACTCTAAGTTCTATATTTTCAAGTAGATGTATGTCTTTATTCATATTTTCCCAGTACAATTATCGCAGGGTCCTAGATTCCCAAAATTACGTATTCCCGGGAAGTTTTATCTCTATTAGCCATAATTCCTGATACTCATCCCAAAGCCCCATATTTCCTTTTCTATCTCTTTCTGCCTGAAATACGATATTCCCAGTATTATTGTTGTAGGGTCCTAAATTCCCAATGTTATATAATCCCAGTAACCTTTAGCCCTATTAGCCTGAATTCCTGATACTTATCCCAAAGCCTCATATATTTTCCAGTCCATGTGTTCCTAGGATGATTTCTTCCCAAAATCACCATATTCCCAGTTCTATTACCACTGGGTCCTAAATTCCCAATATTACAGATTCCCAGGAATATTTAGCCCTATTAATCGGAATTCCCAATACTTACCCCAATGTCCCATATTTCCTGGTCCATGCATTTCCAGGACTCTTTCCTTCTGAAACAAGATATTCCCTGTACTAATATCACAGGGTAATATTTCCAAGATTTTGTATTTCCAGAACTCCTTATTCCTAGGATACTATAGTCTTAGCACTATTATCCCAGGTTCCCACATTACATAGATTTTATGTTCACAGGTCTTATTCATCGTTATTTAAGAGCGCTATATTTCTTAGACTGTAAATTCCCTGATATGTAGTCCAAGATAAATGGACCTGTTAACGTTTTTGGTGTACCCAGTATCCCAGTATTCCTATATTCTGAGTAAAAAATTCCAAATTCAGGACACTTTTTACCTCGGACCCCAATATTCCAAGGACCCCGTTATCCTTCTGTTAAAGGTATTTGAATGTGTTTTTTCCCCACAAAGAAATCGAACCAGTACGAGTTTTCCAACAGAAAAGAGACATGCCGAGAGAGAGAGAGAGAGAGAGAGAGAGAGAGAGAAAGATGGATGGCCATGAAGTGTTTCCACTCATAGAGATTAGGCCCTAATTCCGGCTGATAATACAACCAAAGGCCGAGCGTGTCTGCTACAAAAGACGTGCGAGTCGCTTTATCTTCTCAGGAATTCCACAGCGGCGAGGCGTTTGGGATTACCCGAGCGGGAATTCTCTTCTCCACTCGTCCACTTGTTTGCGCCGTCCCCTTTACACTGGTAACCCCTTATTGCGGGGCGGATTTCTTTGCTAATCCTCGGCCCCTTCGTTTTGTCACTGTGTGTAATGATTTCGGTTTGAGAGCAAAACAAAGCCACAGGGTTTCATACAGATTTGCGGTAATGCTACATCGCGACCAATCAGAATCCAGAACCCGTGATTGTGATCAATTTTTTTATTAAGGACTTGATTTTAGAAACTAATGAGGATGAACTTTCTTTTCAGGATGCATTACTGCACAGCCATATTTTTCATTTTCATTCAATTCTCCACACCATATTTGGCAGTCGATATACAGTATATATATATATATATATATATATATATATATATATATATATATATATATATATATATATATATATATGTGTGTGTGTGTGTGTGTGTGCGTGCGTGTGTGTGCGTGTGTGTTTTTTTTTTCCTTAATGGTATAAGTGTTCACAAATCTCCGTTCCTTGTCAGAGCGCTGTGCACTGGAGCCTCTCTGCACAGATTAAAAGCTTTTTTTTGTTTTTTTTGTATTTTGTATTTTTTTTTCCTCTGAATAAAAGGTCACAGCTGTTTTTGGCCTTCGGCGAACGTAAGGTAAGTGGAGTTCACAGGGTTCCTATTGATCAGGCCTTCAGAAGAAGAAGAAGACCCTTTTACTTTCCGTCCAACTTCCATTTTCATTAACACAAAAACAAGATTCCATCAGCTAGGCCCTTAACGCTCTAGAGCAGTGGTTCTTAACCTTGTTGGAGGTACTGACCCCCACCAGTTTCATATGCGCATCCACCGAACCCTTCTTAAGCGGGGCGTGTCATCACGAATCGTATGAGTCAGGTGTGTGTCTTCACCTCCGCCGAACCCCTGAGACTGACTCACCGAACCCCTGGGGTTCGATCGAACCCAGGTTAAGAACCACTGCTCTAGAGGCACTGTATCATGGCTGACCCTATGCCAACATCACTGGGATTTGTGAAAAAAGAATTAAAAAGCACCAGGTACCAAATTGCTGAACGTTCTCTCGCGAACAAGCTAGCTAACATTCACGTAACCATTGTGAGGACGGCGTACTGGTTTTTGACGACTCGTCGGTCAGGTTTATGTTCGACCCCGTGACGTCTGTCTGTTTGACCTGCTTTCCGTTGCAGGATTCAAATGAAACACATGGCAAGAAAGTTCCCACGGATCTTTCGGACGATCGTTCCGTCAACAAGACCGTCTTTATTTATCCTGCAAAAACACGTTGCTCGTCTCTGATTGTAGGTCCACCCATGTCTCAGGCTCGAGACCATTCATAAAAGGATCGGGCCCTTCATCAAAAATAACAATTAACTCCCGTCTGTTCGCACACAGACACACACAGTCATACAGTGTTTACCAAACACCAGACGGCGAAACAAACACCTTCCACGGACCGACTTTGACCCAGACCCGGCCCCTGGCCCCCGGTGCGAAGATCAAACACCGCCTCACGTCGCTTTATGTAATATTATAGCTTTTATTAATCCGTCTCTCTTCCTGTGTCTACATCGAGACACTTTGTTACGATTCATGTCAACCAGCAGGTGGGATTTAAACCTCAGCTTTTCACCTGCTTCTCAACTTCCTGTTAGTCCGTTTGTCTCTTAGTGACCCTACAGCATTTCTACATTCAGAATTAGATCCCTGAACGTACGAAAAGTCGCAAATTAGCCATAGTACTTGCCAGGCAATTTTTGCTAGTTATCAAAAACTGTTTGTTTTTTTAAGAAATAGTTCTAGTGCACTAGTTAGCAAAGACGGACATTGTCTCGGTGTAGGTATCTGAAGCTGTCCTGAATTTGGTGTCGAATTTTGGTGGCTATGGAGTCGCACATGCCGGTGCTGCGGTAGAGGTTAAAGACGCAAGGTTCAGGATACGGCAGCAACCTTTTCATCCCCACACACACACACGCACACACACAGGTGTATCATTAAACGTCTTAAGTGGGAAAGCAGAGCGGCGATAAACACCATTGTGGACCCTTTAATACTCGTTTAAGAGCTTTCATGTTCCATCTTTTCCACAGCCAAGCGAGGTGCTAGTTACAGGGTGCGCTGGGGTTAGTAAATCACTGCTTTCAGGCTGGGGGCAGGTGCCATATGAAATATGAAATTAAGAAGCGAGATGTGCTGATCTTCACGTCTCTATGGGGGGATGAGGAGGAGGAGGAGGGTGTAATGGGAGAGTCCCGGTGATGAAGGTTACAGTGCGGTCTGAGTTAAATGACAGCGAATGTCTCGAATCCAGCCCCAAGTTTCTTTGCCCATGTATGAAGTCAGCTTATAATTATTGAGCAGATTAATGGTACGGATGCTGACGTACTTTGCGGCGCTAGCTCACCAAACCAACGTCCAACAGGAGCTCTGAATGCGTTATGGTTTCTATAGTAACAGCTTGTTCACGGCGGTTCGTTTCACGTTGACGCGTTGTATTGTGTGAGAAAGGAGACATTAGTGTTTGTGGTTTTTTTTGTGAATAAATATGCAAATTCCTCACCTACGCTTTCCTAATAGCACAAAATGTCATTGTGGTTGCTAAAGTAGCAAATTTTTTTTTTGTTTAGACAACCAGCTTCGATCCGATGCATAGATCTGACCTGTGCAGACACATGCTAGTTTACTGTTGTTTACCGAACGAGCCGGTTATTTGGGCTCGCAGTAACGATTTAAAGTAGCTTTTTAACAACATGCTTTTTATTTTTTCCTCAGAATCACAGAGTTATTAATGCAATTAATTGATTCGGTGTATTAGCATAAATGTTGGGGATATCCTAAATCTTTTTTGCTAGCTAATTTAGTTTTCCAGCTAGCTAGAAATGCTTCAAATGAACTCTTATTTGGGTAAAATTGTTCATTTTTTTACCTCAGAAAGTGGGTTGCCTAGATACCGTTTTGCGTTGCTTAGCGACGTTTTTGTGGAAAGAACGATGACTTTTTTTTTTTACCGTTTCAGATCAGCATTGACGTCGTTATTGTCTGAGCTCTGAACATTGTGGCAGAAATGTTCACCCACGTTTTGAGGGATTTGTATTGATCTCGCAGCCGAGGTCCTACGATGCCGGAACGGTTTCTGTAGCCCTCTAGCTTTTTTTATTCATACTTCTCTTTCCATTAACCTTCGCACCTTCAGCCCGACGCTCGCATGGCTGGTTTCCATGGCGACAGGTCCTTGTGTCCTCGATCGAGGAGCATTTTTTTGTGTGAAGAATTTCTCCTTGTTTAACTCGCGGCTTTCAAAACAGATTTCATTCGGCAAAGCAGCAAATGAGCGGAAAGAGAAGTAGTTGATTTTGATGATGGGAGAAAAGAAATTAAATAAATCACTTTAAGGAAAAGTTTGTCAAAACAACAAAACCCGATATAATTGCACTGAATCAATTCACACTACAAAAACCATTACAGTCCAATAGGCATCAATGCAGAATAGTTTCCAGGACACAATGTGTTTCTATACTGTATGTGAAACATTCTTGTATACGTTTACGATTTTTTCAAATGGAAGGAGTCTCCAGTGTCAGTGTCTTTGTTCTTTTCTGATGTTTATATATAATATGTATATATACACAGTATATACTTATAGAACGTTAACCTCACGTAGCTGTGGCTCCAGCTGCCCCGGACGGCACTGAGGCGAAGAAGAACCGCCATTAATGTTTAAACATTTTGTGCATGATTATTTAATGCGCCTCTGAAGAAAAAACTGGAGATGAAGAGTTCACAACCTCACTCCCTCCATCCTTTTTCCTTCTTCTTTCGGCTGCTAGCATAGTTAGCATGAATGAACATAACTTGCTTGACATAAAATTTGAAAAGAAATAGAAAACAAATCTATCCAAAGCTAAATATTAATATTAACATAATATTACCAGAATTCACTATGCGGTAGGAACTACATAGCATTATTAGCATAACTAGCCTGGCATTTATTGATAAAATATAAAATGTAGGCAAATTTGAGACAAAAGGACTAAAAGGCTTCATTTCAAGGCTAGTTTTTGCCTTTTTTTTGCTTTTCTTAAATCTGCTAAGAAAGACTCTATGCTACATTTATTTTATAGAAAAAGCATTTGATTCAAAGACAGACAAAATAAGGACCAAACTCCAGACTAGTTCTGCTCAGAAATTTGCTAATTATGCTAAGCAGTAAACAAGCAACAAAAAAAAAGAATTTAATCCAGGCTATTACGTAAGGTTTTGCTAACAGAGCTAAGCACACATGGTAATGCACCACAAAACTACAGTATTAGCTTAATGTTTATAGGCAAGATGTTGAAAAGGGATGTGAACTTCAAGCTAATTCTGCTAGGTTTTGCTAATCAGATATAATTTCATCTTCATACTGCTGAATTTAATCTACATTATAAAAGAAGAAGATTTGATTTGGGTGAGCTTGCGGGATAGTTTAAAAAGGGTTAGCCAAACAGGGCTAGTTATGCTAATAATGCATAAAGATGGCAGATGTTTAGAGCTTTGTCTTTCTCAACATTTTTCTCGGATGCCGGATTAGAGTTGCAAATTTTGGGGAAAGAGAGAGAGAGAGAGAGAGAGAGAGAGAGAGACAGCATTAGAGGTAAAGAGATAGCGATAGAGAGATAAATACAAAGTGATCGAGAGAAACAGCGAGACAGTGCTAGAAACAGAGAGACAATAGAGAGATAAAGAGAACAATAGAGAAACAGAGAGACAGCAAAAGAGAGATCAAGAGAGCGATAGAGATAGAGACAGTGATAAAGAGATAAAGACAGTGATAGAGAGACAGTGACAGAAAGAGAAACAGAAGAACTATAGAGAGATAGAAAGCAATAGAAAGATAAAGAGACAGCAATAGAGAGACAGAGAGAGTATGATAGAGATAAAGAGATAAAGACAGCAATAGAGAGATAAAGACAGCGATAAAGAGACAGTGATAGAGAAACAGTGAGACAGCGATAGAGAGATAACGAGAGCGATAGAGAAACAGAGAGACAGCGATAGAGAGATCAAGAGAGTGATAGAGATAAAGACAGTGATAGAGAGAAAAGAGATCAATAGAGATAAAGACAGCGATAGAGAGACAGTGACAGTGATAGAGAAACAGCGAGACAGCGATAGAGAGATAAAGAGAGCGATAGAAAAACAGAGAGACAGCGATAGAGAGACCAAGAGAGTGATAGAGATAAAGACAGTGATAGAGATAAAGACAGTGATAGAGAGAAAAGAGATCAATAAAGATAAAGACAGCGATAAAGAAACAGTGACAGAGAGAGAAACAGTGCGACAGCGATAGAGAGATCAAGAGAGTGATAGAGAAACAGAGAGACAGTGATAGAGAGATATAGAGAGCGATAGAGAAACAGAGACACAGCGATAGAGAGATCAAGAGAGTGATAGAGATACAGACAGTGATAGAAAGAAAAAGGGTTCAATAGAGATAAAGACAGCGATAGAGAGACAGTGACAGAGAGAGAAACAGCGAGACAGCGATAGAGGGATAAAGAGAGCGATAGAGAAACAGAGACACAGCGATAGAGAGATCAAGAGAGTGATAGAGATAAAGACAGTAATAGAGAGATAAAGAGAGCGATAGAGAGACAGTGACAGAGAGACAGCGATAGAGAGACAGAAAGGAATATTTACCCAACAGTGCTGTTTGAACAGTGTTGATGAAAAGGCTGGAAGGAACAGGGGACGGGGTGTTGGGGGACAGGGTGTTGGGGGTTTACTAATAAAGTGAAGAGCAGGTTTGTGGTTTGCTCCGGTTGCCGGGGTGCGTGTGAAACTCCGCCGTGGGACAAAACACAACAAAAGACCACGGAATGGACGAGACGCTGTGAAGTGGACACTTCAGGAGACGAGCAAACAGCACAGCGCCGCCTCTCCACGTCCTCACAATGTCCACCAACACACTCCAACACACTCCAACACACTCGAGAGAAGCCGCAGAGAAACAAGCCGCGGCTAATGAACGGCCTCGAGTGGCCACTCCACGTCCATCACACACACACACACACACACACACACACGTTTGTTTCGTTTGCACATAATGATTAGCATAGAAACACTTTACTTCCTGTCATTAAGTGAAGTGACCAAAGTTTTTCCCCATCTATCTATCTATCTGTCTGTCCGTCCGTCCGTCCGTCTGTCGGAATCTCTCTTTCTCTCACACACACACACACACACACACACACACACACACACACACACACACACACTATATTTAAATGTGATGATGAATATTTGATGTGTGGTGCAGATGGAGGTTTGGGGTCAGTGCAGTTCAGAGCGACAGATCAGAGTGCACTTTACTGTACTGCAACAGAGAGAGACAGAGAGAGATGAGATAGATAGAAAGAGAGAGGGGGGGTGGAGAGAGAGATGGAGAGATAAAAATAGGAAGAGGTGAGAAGAGGATGAAGAGAATGAGAGTGTAACTATAGAATCTACGGCCACCATGGGGAAGAAACGGAAAGAGAGACTAAATGAGAGAGACGGATGGACGGACGGACGGACGGAAAGACAGATAGAGAGATAGTGTGAAACAGTAAAAGAGAAAGGAAAGACAGAGAGGTAAAGAATGAGATTGATGGCAATACAGAATTTAAAAACAGAGATGATTACAGAGAGATAAACCTTAATCCCTACACCTCAATCTCTATACCCTAATCCCTAAACATTAATCCCTACACCTTAATCCCTACACCTCAATCTCTATACCCTAATCCCTAAACATTAATCCCTACACCTTAATCCCTACACCTCAATCTCTATACCCTAATCCCTAAACATTAATCCCTACACCTTAATCCCTATACTTAATCCCTACACCTCAATCTCTATAATCTAATCCCTAAACATTAATCCCTACACCTCAATCTCTATACCCTAATCCCTAAACATTAATCCCTGCACCTCAATCTCTATACCCCAATCCCCAAACATTAACATAAACATCCTTACATCTTAATCCCTACACCTCAATCCTTACATTTCAATCCCTACACCTTAATCCTATACCTCAATCCCTACACCTTAATCCTATACACTAATCCCCACACCTTTATCCCTACACCTTAATTCCTATACTTCAATCCCTACACCTCAATCCCTACACCTTAATCCCTATACCTCAATCCATACACCCTTATTCCTACACCTTAATCCCTATACCTCAATCCCTATACCCTTATTCCTACACATTAATCCCTACACCTTAATCCCTACACCTTAATCCCTATACCTCAATCCCTACACCCTTATTCCTACACCTTAATCCCTACACCTTAATCCCTATACCATTACCCCTACAACTTTATCCCTACACCTTAATCCCTAAATCTCAATCCCTATACCTCAATCCCTACACATTAACCCCTATACACCAATCCCTAGACCCAGGCCGGTAACTGGTAACCTCTGAAGCCCTAAACCTAAGCTCTACACACTCTGTGTTTGTGACGAACCTCCAGCTGCTATCAATTTCTTCAAACAACAAAAGCACGAAGTATGGCACGTGTACATCTCGTGTCTCAGCGGTGGAAGGGAATTTCTCTGCCATCGTGTCTCTTTACTCCGTCTGTAAGCCGACACCGGAGTTATTCAATCACTTCTGCCGAGCTCACTATGCCCTCTGAATGCGGCACAGCGCGAACTTCGCACTCGACTCATTCCCAGAATTCTTTGGGAAATTTTCGCCTCGTGCTAAGATCCTGCGGGATGATAAAGTGTCGATTTCGACACGTGACGTCTCATACATTGACACTGGAAATCTCTGGAAACTGGTAAACCCAAAAAAAAAAAAAAAAAGAAAACATGTAAACGCTAGCAACGTTAGCAAACAAGACACCGACCCAGTTTGATTCCTCCCTACATATCTCGTGCTAGCTAGCTTCTTGATTGAACTTTGATTGAACAGTTAGCTTAGCAGGACATTCTGAGGTGTAAAAGTGAGACTGATTTACAGGTGTGTTTTATTAAGTCTGAAAGCGGGGTCTTTATTTAGCCCTGTACTCTGTGGAGCGCTAATGATAGCCTCTTGCCATGAAACCCTAGCTAGCACTTTAGCGCTGTAAATATTTAAAAGCCGTTTTTTCTGTTTTGTTTGTTTTTTAATGAAACACGGCGTGAAACAGCGATACTGCATTTAAGACTAAATTGCGCCTTCATGTGCGAAGAAATTATGGTGTGTGTGTATGTGTGTGTGTGTGCAATATGACTCCATGACCACATGAAACACAGCTTGTCAACTTCAAAAGGCTAAAATGTGACACATGAAAACGATCATTTCATCGCTTCATTAAAAATCTGAAGTAAAAATTCATATTTCTCTCATGTGTAGCGTTGTTTTTAAAGGTGTAATGAGGGGGTAGGGTCTCTCACACCCACACACACACACACACACACACACACACTCACACTCATCCCTGAGGGAAAAAAATCCAAATCTGAAAGCTAATTCACAAACGTTACCTCATGACAACATTATCACAATAATTTTGTTCATTATAAAAAACATTATAATTAGCGTAATGCTTGCTCAGGAAATCGCCTCATGATTTAAATCCAGCATTAGCTAACCAAGTTGTTTTATGATCCCACTGTATTTGTTAGCTAAATTATTATTGACAACAGAATGTTGAGGTTAGTTCAACACACAACAGTTTACTGACTATTCGCCACAGTGTGATGTTAGCTAGAGAGCTAGCTGAGTCAGAATGCTAACACTTGATGTTAGCTAAAATGCCTTGCTGTATAATGCTGCGTTTAGGTAGCTAGCATACATACTGGTGTTTTGTAGTGTGATTAAAATGAATATTTTTATGCTAAGTCCTCAGGCAGACGGATAGACGTGGCGGATTGCCTGGGATGCTAGGTTTGTCTGAGAGTCTAAAAGCGTGCGCTACTGTTTAAACGCGTCATAACGCCTGAGGGGATGCTCATCTTGACAGCTCCCAAAGCTTGTCAATTAAAAGGAGAGAGAGAGAGAGAGAGAGAGAGAGAATTGAGAAAGTAATCAAACCAAGTTGATTTCGTTCCCTCAGACAATCTTGAGCCAGACATGAGGTCAAAACAAAGGTCGCTAATCGCTAAAGATTCACGCCAAATGTTTTTTCCCTCAAAACAAACTCGTACTTGATATCAGCTTCCGATCCAATTCCAAACTTCTCCACAACTTTATTGTGATTAAACAAAAGTCTGCTAGTAGAAATTGATCAGCATTTTATGTTATAGCTAATCCAATATTAGCTTTTTCTTTTAGCAAACCTAGCTCCTACTTTTATAATAAAGTTATAGTGCTAGTGACAGTTTTAAAAAAGGAAAGCTGATAAGACACGTGTTTTTTGGCTTAACACGTCGCTGACCAGAAACGTCACAAATGTGAACAACTTTTTAAAAGCAGGATCCCTGACTTTACGTGATGTTCTCTTCAGCCATTTTCAACAAGTTCTTTCTGGGGTCGATTTTGTAGAAAATGTCCACGTTAGATTGGATATATAGTGAGAATCGGTGCATAGCGGGAAACGTGCTATTCGAGACGTTTTAAATGGCAAATCTCTCATTTCCTCTGTTCACGATGACGTCACGTGACCGCTCTCTTGCCTTTCGTTTGTCGGTCTCCTCGTTGGTTTTGGTGGTAAACGTGCGCGCTGGGGTTGTTCACGTGTCCGTCCGGCTGCAGAACGGCGACGCGAAGCCTGCGAGCGCTGCGCGTGTGTAAACGGAGGGAAATTCCTATTGTTGGCAGGCAGGCAGGCCTCAGACGTCCCCAGGCGGTGGGTGTGCATGTCTCAGCCACGGGAGACAGACAAAACACATGTGACTGAGAGAGAAAGAAGGGAAAAAAGAGGGGGAGAATCAGGAGAGGTGAAACCGTAAACTGCAGGAGCGAAGGCGAATTAATGCGGAGAGCACCGAGGGGACTTTTAGTAACATGTGAGGACATCAAAGAGAAAAGAAAAGAGAGACAGAGTAAGAGAGAGAGAAAGAGAGATCTAAAATGAGAAAGGGAGCGAGAGAGAGAGAGAGAGAGAGAGTGAGAGAGAGACAGCGGAGGCAGGTCCGGTCTCGCCCCAGCGAGCGTTTAATAAATCTGGGAAAAGGCCTGTGAGAGATTAGCGGCGTGATGACAGCTTTAGCATGAAATGACTATTGTTGCTCTCGCAGCACTTATCATTAGTAATAAGCGGTGATATTAGGGGAGGATCGTTTATTTACACGTCTGACACGCTTCTGACACCATCCACACACACTCCACATACTCCACACACATTCCACACACCACACACACACACCACACACAGTCCACACACACACACACACACACACACAGTCCACACACATACTCCACAAACTTCACAAACTCCACACACATTCCACACACTCCACACACACACTTACACAGTCCACACACATACTCCACACACTCCACAAACTCCACACACACACACACACACACACACACACACACACACACACACAGTCCACACACACATACTCCACACACTCCACAAACTCCACACACATTCCACACACTCCACACACACACACACAGTCCACACACATACTCCACACACACTCCACATACTCCCACACTTTCCACACACTACACACACACACACACACACACACAGTCCACACATACTCCACATACTCCACACATTCCACACACACACACACACACACACACACTCTACACACACTAGACACATATACACACACACACACATTTTTACACAGCAGTCGACAGTTTTCTTTTGCGCATCTCCGCATTATTTCACTTCTCATTTGTTTCCTTCTTGCTGCGTTCATTAACAGATCTTTTGTGTTTTGAGTCCCAGGAAAGATCTGACGTCCTCATGCATGTACAGAGATGAGCTCAAAGAAGGACCAGACACTCTAATACACACACACACACACACACACACACACACACACACACACACACACATACACAAAGACAGAGTGTGTGCGTTTCCCAGAACACACACACACACACACACACACACAGCTTTAATCCGCTTTCTCTTAATGAGAAAGGAGAAAAAAGGAGCTGGACCCAGAGCTGGACAATGCAGGGACACAAAGCTACTCTCATTAGTGCAGGACAAACACTCGAGGACAGGAACAGCTGTCTCTGTGTACGGGAGACAGACAGAAGGACAAACGGACGAGTGTGTGTGAGGTGTCAAGAGAGGGCAGCTCATCCTGTTACATTACAATGAGCCACGGTGTGTATTGTGGCCACACATCATCTGGATGGAGACGAGGGCTTGTGTCCTGCTCAAGTGGCCTGCATGAAACAAGATGGGGGGGAGGAGGAGGGGGAAAAGGTTTAAAGTGCACCAGATGCAAAAATTGTTTCATTTATTTTATTTCATTTATCTAAAAAAAACTGTATAGATTTAAAAGATGTTGAACAAATCTTTTTTTTTATTTGAAATCCAAACCAAAAAGTTTATAAAAATACCTTTATCAAAGCAATTAATTAGTTTCATCAATTAATTTGGGTTTAAAAAATGATATATATTTTTATGGTTGTGTATATATATTTATTTATTTTAGTTTTATTTTGTGATGTTTTATTTGGGTTTATTTCATATATTTAAATTATCAATAATTAGTGTCTTTTTTTTAGATGCACGTTTTCAAAAGTTTTTATTCATTAGAATAGTTTATAAAATTATATAGTAAGTTTATAGATTATAAAAGTAGCTATATATTAGCTATTAAAATGAAAAGTAATATTTGGGTTAATTACTTTATTAAGGATTTGTTTGTCTTTTTTCTTTTTTATCAGGCAAAAGTGTTTAAATTTTGTATTCAATAGATTAAGACTATAACTTTTTTAAAATCTTTTTTTTTGTATTTTATGATGATGATGATGATGTATAATATGTATTACATTGAACACACACACACACACACACACACACACACACACACACACACACACAAACAAGTATTTTCCTCTGGTTTAAACCTTCCCTGCAGTGAGCTGTGTAGTGAAATGAAGCGACGGGCTGCAGGCAGGACAATTTCTCCAACACCTGAGTTGATGGACAGAACCAATTTCAGCTTCTTCTCCTCCGGACCGATTCCATCGAGCAGAAAGTGGCGTGAGAGAAACTGACCAATCAGAGTGAGATCCCTGGAGCTGTCAGGCTGAGAGGGACGAAGCGTCTTTATTTCAGGAGGATAAAAAGCTCAGGGACGTGGGGACCCAGAGGAAATACATACATTTGAAACGAAAATGATGGAAATTGTAATTTTTTTTAAAGTACTTCAAATTTTCAGGAGGATCAGGAATCAACATTCATTAACATGTACAAAAATAAAGTGAACAGCTATTTAAAAAGTTTCATATAGTTAGTAAGAATAATATAAAATAATAATGATATAATAATAATAATAACAAACATATATAATAGATATAAAAATAATAAATAATAAATAATGTGTGATTTTTGTATTTTCTAGGCCTGATTTTTTTTTTATTTTTATAAAATATCTCTAAAAAAGGATGAACTTGGCCTTTTTTTTTTTTTCGAAGAAAGAATTTCTAGCCTGACCTCACCTCCAGGTCACGCCGGCGTGTGTTTTCCGGCTCTGACTCGTCTGGAAAAGGTGTGTGTTTAGTAAATTTGCTGTCCGTCTCCTCCTCGTAGCTGAAAGATGAAAGCGTGACTGAAAGTGTTGTTCGTGTCGTCCGAGGCTGGGTTTGTCACTCCGAGCTCATCGGCTGTCACTGGAGCAGGTGTGTGTGTGTGTGTGTGTGTGTGTGTAAGAAAGAGAAGAAGAAGAAGACGAAGGCCTGTACTTTGATATTTGCTCGTGCACTGAGAACATGAGCGATGAGCAGCGACTTGTTGGCCCCTTGATGGTTTGTTTATTAATCGCGGCCGCCGTGTGATGCGTCTCTCATCGCCACAACAGCTATAATTAAGCTTTAAAGAGAACGCGAGGGCTTGATGTGTCTGAGTCTCGTCTGCTTTGTTTCATCTCCGCCTCACTGTTCCCTTTTGATGTGTGACGAGGGAAAGGGTCGGAGAAAACGGGAATGCCCCCGATGTAAAGGGCATAAATAAGGTCCTACCTCCTCCGACCTCCACCTGCCTCCTACATACATCCACTTAGTACAGGATTAAAAAATCCAAATCATACGTGCTCATGATGCACTTCATCCCAGGTCCATCGCAGGCTCAACATGATGAAGACTAATCAGTTTTACAACCGAGTGCAAAAAATCACTCAAAGAAAAAAAAAGAAATCTAAGAAATCTGATTAAATCCACTGGAGCGAGAAGTGAAAATAAAACCAAATTCACAATTTTCTCGATTTAATAATAATCAGAATAATCATAATTATAATTCATTCTATTTTCCTACACTACTCCAATTAATACTACTGCTGCAACTGTACAAATCCTCCTCTTCCTCCTCTACCTTCCTCCTCTAACTCCTGCTCCTTCTCTACCTCCTCCTCTTCCTCCTCCTCTTCCTCCACTTTGTCCTCCTCCTCCACTTCGTCCTCTTCACCCTCCTCCCTCGAGTAATATAGTACCACTACTAATACAATCCTACAGTACTTCTCCTCCTCCTCCTCCTCTTCCTGCTCCGCCTCATCCTCCTTCTCTACCTTCTTCTCTTTGTCCTCTTCCTCCTCTTCGTCCTCCCCCCCAAAAAAATTTGTACCACTACTAATACATTCCTACTGTACTTCTTCCTCCTCCTCCTCCTCCTTCTCTTCCTCTACCTCTTCCTCCTCTACATCCTCCTCTTCATCCTCCCTCCCCGAGTAATATAGTACCACTACTAATACAATCCTATTGTACTTCTTCTCCTTTTCCTCATCCTCCTCCTGCTCATCTTCCTCCTCCTCTACTTTCTCCTCTTCCTCCTCTACATCCTCCTCTTCCTCCTCTTCATCCTCTTAATCCTCCCCCCTGAGTAATATAGTACCACTATTAATACAATCCTACTGTACTTCTCCTCCTCTACCTCCTCCTCTTCCTCCTCCTCCTCCTCCCCTCTGCAGAGGTCACATGACCTGGACCCGTTCTGATCTTCCACTTCATCCATCTGCCACTCTTTCACTTGTTCAATCCGGGCGGATGAGAGACGTGAAGTGGGACATCACCAAAGAATGTAAACACGTTGAGCGTCTCCAGGCCTTGATCTTCCTCCGCATCCTCCTCCCGTCGCTCGTCAGTTGGCTAACCGCTAGCACGACTCTCCTCCCGTGCGTTTCATCATCACACCTCACCGCGCTCGCTACAGGTGTCCAGGAAGGTTTCCATGTGCGATTCGTGCAGCGAGACAGAGCGCCCCGAACGAGGTGCGAAGTGACAGCAGAAACAAGCCTGTTTACTTTGGAGGGTAATGCGGCTAGGCTACAAAGCGCTGCCAATAAACCGTCTGCTCCATAAGCCAATCATGGCAGTGTTATGGAGGATTCCGAATCCTTACACGGCAGGCGGCCATTTTGGAAAACACACCTGTTAGCAAGCGCCAATCAAGCAATCAATCCACGTTTTTATTTTATTGTCTCTGGCTCGATTGCATATCCGTACAGATGACATCATCAGAATGATCGGAAAATGGAAAGGATTTCTCCCCTGAAGGCACCTCAGGTGTAGGAAAAGAACATCTCAATAACGCTTTACACCACAAGCGCTGGAGAATGCTGCATGCTGATTGGCTGGGCTGTGGGGTGCTGGTCCTAACCACTCAGTAATGACGATGGCGAGAGTGAAGAGGATTGTGGGTTTGTGTGTGCGTGTGTGTGTGCGTGTGTGTGTGTGTGTGTGTGTGTGTGTGTGTGTAATGTTCTCCTCGCCAGATGAAAAACGTGTAAACACACGGCGCTGGTTTATCCGTCGACGGTGTCTGAAATTACAACACGAGACCTGAAGTTTGCCTTTGAAGTGTGAGAGACATGATGAGTGATTGCTGACTGAACACTTACTCAACACGTCACACACACACACACACACACACACACACACACATCTGTAACACTGCAGTATATTTACCTCACTGCAAAACGAGTGCACTTCACTGTAGGGAGAAGGTAGGGTGCAGACTGAGGGACAGACAGGCAGACAACCAATAGATAGATAGATAGATAGATAGATAGATAGATAGATAGATAGATAGATAGATAGATAGATAGATAGATGGATAGATAGATGGATAGATAGATGGATGGATCAATGGACGGACGGACGGACAGATAGATAGATAGACAGATGGACAGATAGATAGATCTGTCTCTCATTTTGTTTCTCTCTGACTCTCTCTATCTCACTTTCTCTCTCTCTCTCTCTCTCTCTCTCTGTCTTTACCAATGACTTGTACTTATTCTTTTTTTCTTCTCTCTGTCTCTTTTTTTCTCCTCATACCGATAGATAGATTCACAGCTGGACAGAGAGATTGATCTCCTTTACATATCTGTCTGTCTGTCTGTCTGTCTGTCTGTCTGTCTGTCTGTCTGTCTGTCTGTCCTTCCATCCATGTATGCATCTATCTATCTATCTATCTATCTATCTATCTATCTATCTATCTATCTATCTATGTATTTATCTATCTATATCTTTGTTTCTTTTTGTATGTTTCATAATTCTTCTCTCTCTCTCTCTCTCTCTCTCTCTCTCTCTCTCAGTGAGCCGTGACCCTAAGCTCTGAGTGGATTTTCTCTCTTTGTCGCTGTAATGGTCGATAATTGAGCAGAATCCATCACAGAGCTGAAAATAGGCCCTAAATGACCATAAATTGTAGCTGGGGAAGGTTTTTAACACACGCTGTGCCTGAACCCGGGTCTCTCTCTCTCTCTCTCTCTCTCTCTCTCTCCCATCCCACTGATTTCTTTCATACATACGTGATTAAAATTATAGCTCGTGTCCCGCCGAGACGCTGCCACGAGCTCCTGAAAGACGCATCGCGGAATCACGGCTAGCACACGTCCTCCCTCCACCGTCCGCCATTAAGATTTAATCGTTATTATTGTCGAGTGATTACGCCATCTTTATTCCTAATCAGGGCACGAGTGGTAAAAAAACTGTACGTTTTGCTATTTTTAGATTTTCTTTGCTAGCCAGGGGGAAGAGTGACACCTTTATTAACGCTATTATTATTAGGGGCAGGACTTAAATTAATATATTACAAAGAGGTGGAGTCAGAAATCAGAATTCATGTTAATGACCATATGAGGTAAAAAAAAAGGACAAAAATTTGTTTTGTTATTGTTTTTTTCACACTCTATAAGACTTTGTGTAAGATCTCATTCAGCCACTATGGTGTTAGTAAAGTCAGGTCCTGGTGGGGGTGAAGTGAGGAGGTCTGGGGTCATTCAGAGCTCTAAAGCAGGAGATCTTCAACTCCAACCCATAGAAAGCAGATCTTTATGGAGCTGGTTGTTTGTGATGCTGGAGCAGGTTTGGGTCTCTTAGTGAAATGTAATTCTCTCATTTTAAACGAGACGTGTGTGGAGCACAGGATGCTCTGGGTGGTGGAGGTCTAGCCGGACGGTGCGGTACTCCAGGGCCGCGAGCTGAAGCCTGGCCAGGCTGTGAGGTAATGCAGCACTTTAGCAGATGAAATGAAAACACGAAGCTAAGTGTGATTTGTACACACACACACACACACACACACACTCTAACTCACACACAAACACTCTCTCACACACACACACACACACACTCTAACTCACACACAAACAAACACACTCGCACACACACACACACACACACACTTGGCTAAGATTATACATGAAGGGATTAACGTCATTTTTAAAACCATCTAATCTAATTTTTAGTTTTTCAGTTTATTTATTTATTTATTTATTTATTTATTAATTATATGAATTTTTTCTTTAATGTAATTAATTGTATTTTTTGTAACTACTCGTTTGTTTGTTGCTGAATTGGAAAATGGAGTTAAACAGCCGTCTGGTTTTATTTTAGTTTTTTATTTTACGAAGATGATGATAATGATGATAATGATGATGATGATGACTGAAGATAATAATGATGATGATGATGATGATGATGATGACTGAAGATAATAATGATGATGATGATGATGATGATGATGACTGAAGATAATAATGATGATGAAGATGATAATGATGAAGATGATGATAATGATGATAATGATGATGATGACTGAAGATAATGATGATGATGATGATGATGATGATGACTGAAGATAATAATGATGATGGTAATGATGATGATGATGATGGCGATGATTGATGAAGATGATTATGACGAAGATGATGATAATGATGACTATGATGATGAAGATGATAATGATGAAGATGATGATAATGATGATAATGATGATGATGATGACTGAAGATAATAATGATGATGGTGATGATGATGATGATGATGATGACTGAAGATAATAATGATGATGGTGATGATGATGATGATGATGATGATGACTGAAGATAATAATGATGATGATGATGATGATGACGATGATTGATGAAGATGATTATGGCGAAGATGATGATAATGATGACAATGATGATGAAGATGATAATGATGAAGATGATGATAATGATGACTATGATGATGAAGATGATGATAATGATGATGACGATGATGATGACTATGAGGATAATAATGATGATGATGATGACTGAAGATAATAATGATGATGATGATGATGATGATGATGACTGAAGATAATAATGATGATGATGATGATGATGACTGAAGATAATAATGATGATGAAGATGATAATGATGAAGATGATGATAATGATGATAATGATGATGATGATGACTGAAGATAATAATGATGATGATGATGATGATGATGATGACTGAAGATAATAATGATGATGGTAATGATGATGATGATGATGGCGATGATTGATGAAGATGATTATGACGAAGATGATGATAATGATGACTATGATGATGAAGATGATAATGATGAAGATGATGATAATGATGATAATGATGATGATGATGACTGAAGATAATAATGATGATGGTGATGATGATGATGATGATGATGACTGAAGATAATAATGATGATGGTGATGATGATGATGATGATGACTGAAGATAATAATGATGATGGTGATGATGATGATGGCGATGATTGATGAAGATGATTATGGCGAAGATGATGATAATGATGACAATGATGATGAAGATGATAATGATGAAGATGATGATAATGATGACTATGATGATGAAGATGATGATAATGATGATGACGATGATGATGACTATGAGGATAATAATGATGAGGGTGATGATGACGATGATAACTATGATGATGATGATTATGACGAAGATGATGATGATGATGACTATGAGGATAATAATGATGACGATGATGAAGATGATGAAGATGAAGATTGCTCTGTGGTGGTTATTTGATGCTCAGTCTCGGTGTATTCGTGTTAAAGCCGCTTATTTGATTGCACTCCCTCCTTTTTCCCGCTGCAGCTTGTTCTTCCTGTGCACCTTGAGCCGTGTTTGGAGCAGATGAAAGATGCTGTATAAATAAAAAGTTGTTCTCATTGTTGTCGTCTTACAGACCGGAGAAGCGGCGAGCATTCATTCAACATTGCCTTTCTTTTTATTAAAAAAACACACACACACACACACACACACACACACACAAAACCCAGTGCATCGGAGCACCTCGCTTTTTACCCACCAGCTTTGAACAGAGATAAATGGCCGGATTACTGCTTCCTTTTCAAGCGGCTGAGTTTGCAGAGGAGTTCAGCGAAGGCGCCCTATTCAAAGCCGACTCCTTTCTCCTGCCCTTCTCATCCTGAGAGAGGTGTTTGCACGACAAGGCGACTTCTCCCTCTCAGGTACAGAGGCTCAGAAAGCCAAACAGAAAAGCTCTTTAAATCTGTATTTGTGGACGCGGTGAAGACAAAACGGCGTCTCCGCTGACAAAAAAACCCTGAGAACCGGCTCGATGACAGGAGGACTAGGAAAAAAAATCCATGTCTCTGTCGGGGCTTTGGGTTTGCACTAATAATTCCTTTTAAACACAAACCAGAGGCTCAGAGAGATCAGAGAGAGACAGGGGAGAGGAATAGAGGAGAAACAGGAGGAGAGAGAGGGCAGAGACAGGAGGTGAGACAGAGGTGGGACAGGAGAAGAGACACAGGAGAGGAATAGAGGAGAAACAGGAGGAGATAGAGGGCAGAGACAGGAGGAGAGACAGAGGAGAGATGGGGAGAAACAGGAGGAGAGACAGGGGAGAGACAGGAGGAGAGACAGAGGACAGGCAAGAGGAAAAACAAGAGAAAAAAGGGAAGCTGAGAAAGAGGGGGACAGACCGAACGACCAGCAGAGAACAGGAAAGAGACATTAGAGAGCCCACAGAGAATGAGAGCTGGTTGAGGGATCAAGACATGCGAGATACAAGAAAGCCCAGAGAGATGAGACAGAGACAGAAGAGAGCTTGGAGAAAGACAGATGATTAGTGCTCATCATTTAAAACTCATCCCAGGTGATTCATCTCCAGGTCAGGATCTCCGCATAACTCTTCACGACTCTCTGCTCTCCCCTTCAGCCTCTGCTCTCCCTCAGGGGTAACTATGAACAATCACCTGTTCTTCTCCTCACATGTAATGTGGCACATTCTTGTTCATTTCTTCTCTACAACATCAGAAGGATTTGACCATTTCTGTCCATACAGGCTGCCCAGGTGCTTGTTCAGTCTCTTGTCATTCCAAGACTGGACTACTGCAGCTCTCTGCTGGCAGGTCTTCCCCTGAACGCTATTCGTCCACTGCGAATGATTAAAAACGTAGCTGCACGGCTTGTGTTTAATCAGCCCAAGTTCTCCCACACCACCCCACTGCTGCTCCTTCACTGGCTTCCCGTAGCTGCACGTATCAGATCCAAAACACTGATGATGCCTACAAGGCCAAAAATGGACCAGCATCATCAGAGACCCCATCACATCTCGCATTGCACCACGCTGTCTGAGATCCTCCAGCACTGCTCCACTGGTACCACCTTCTCTCAGAATGAGACGTAAGTATACTTCAAGGCTCTTCTCTGTTCTGGCACCGAGGTGGTGGAATGAACTTCCCTATAGATGTCCCTGACTATCTTCAAGCGACAGGTGAAGACCTTCATCTTCCTGAAACACTTAAATGGACACTTTGCACACAGCACTTTTGTCCGTCGCTCTGGACACGGGCTTCTGCTAAATGGCTGAGATGTATTTAATTGGAATGTATGTATAAATATTATTATAATGATCATTATTATTGTTGTTATTATTATTTTTGGGTCATTTTCGTCACAGGACATCATTTTATGCAGCTTTTACTTTACAAAGCTTTTACAATATTATACTTAAAAAAAACTGCTGCACGGTTCATTATATAATAAAACTCTTTTATTTAGGAACAGTGGAGCCGCGCATGCGTACTGACGGCGGGGAGAACCCGACCCCTCCTCCTCTTCTCTCCAGCCAGCTGCCACCCTGTTGCCAAGCAACCGTGTAATCAGTGTAACCAGGAGCACCGGCGCCGCTATCAAACAATGCTGAAGGTACAAACAAGTGTTTCCTCTCTTATTTTAGTTTATTCACATATATATATCTCACAGTACTGCAGTGTTTGTGACTTTTAGATGTTTTTCGGGTTTCTTTCAGGTGTTTATTTTAGATTGCTTGCTAAGTTTATTAACTCTGACTAGCCGCTAACACTGGTTAGCTTGAGTTCCGGTTTATCCAGGTTTATTAGTCTGAACTTCCTGTTTTGTTTTGGAGTTATAATGTGTATATATATTTAAAAAAAACTACAAAATACTGACATAAAATGACAATTTTTGTACTGTAATTAGTCGATTATTAGTATTAATAATAATAATAATAATAATAATGAGTGAGAGCTGATGTTGGTGAATGTAAACAAATTATTATTAATTATTGATTATTGAGACTAGAATATTCAGCTCAGATTTGTTTCCCTGAAACTAAAGAAAGGATTAGAGATTATTTGATTAAGACTGCATGTGTGTTAAATCCTGTCTTATATCCTGCCAATGCCTACATTTATTACTGTATTTGTCTGTTGCAGAGAAAAACATGTCAGAGAGAATGCAAACGAGTATTAGAGAGAGAGAGAGATATGAAAAAGAGACAGACACAGAGAGGAGAGCTGTGAGAAAGACAGGAGAGATACAGATGAGACTGAAGAGAGATGCCATGGAGAATGCAAAAAAGTATTATTTTATCTTAGGCACCAAAGGGTCTCCATTCAGTGGAGGAGAGAGTGGAAGAGATGATGGAGAAGACAGAAAGGGAGACAGTAGAGGAGACAGGTGACGAGACAATGAGACAAGACATTGGTTGAGACAGGGAACAGGGGATGTGAAACAAAAATATACAACAAAAAACACCATTTATATACTGTAATGTGTACTCACACACACACACACACACACTGACACACACACTCGAGTGTGTCAGGTGGGTCGAGTGTCTGCAATCCTGCTGTATGTGATATATGATGACTGTGGTACTAATCAGGTTTCCGTGGTGCAGAATCGTGTATTGTGTGTCCACTGATCTCTTTTGTGTTTTTCTCTCACACTTTTTGTGCGCGCGCGCACACACACACACACACACACACACACACACACACACGCGTACGCAGGGCTGCGGTTCCAGATTCGACGGCAGGACGCAGGCGATGATGGCTGGATTGCTGCAGGATCGCATCGTCCGGAGGATTTCACAGACTCAGCATTCCGTCACACCCTCACCGTCCACACGGAGCGCGCACACACACACACTCGCGCAACGCACTAACGAGCAGGAGCTCACGCGGGGCTTGTGCCAGCCTCCGCCCAAACCTGGTGCTCACACACACACGCACAAACACACACACACACACACACACACACACTATACATGTCCTATCTGTGTCCCATCTGTCCGTCTGCTTCATGTCTGTCCTTCCATCTATTCCATCTTTCTCTGTTACTCTGTCTTTCCATCAAATTTGGTTGTCTGTTCGTCTGTGCTTTCATATATTTGTCTGTCTCCCTGTCTGTCCGTTGTCTGTCTGTCTTTCCATCTGTCTTTTCTTCAGATTTGTCCATCTCTCTGTCCATTGTTCCATTCATTTGTGTCTGTCTGTTGTCTCTGTGTCCTTCTATCTATCTTTCTGTCCTTTCTGTTTTTCCTTCTCTCTAAATGGCTCTATGCCTGTTTGACTATTGGTTGGTCCATCTTACTGTCTTGCTGCATGTCTGCTTCATTCATCTTTTTTGTTAATTTGTTTGCATTTCTTCCTATTTGTCACATAAAAAAAGCTCTGTATATTTTTGTTTACATCATAATTTCAGTCCATCTGTGTGTCTCACTAATGTGTGTGTGTGTGTGTGTGTGTGTGTGTGTGTGTGTGTGTAGCTCAGGGTCTGGTAGCCACTCCGAGCAGCAGAAGACGGCTGAGCGCAGATGAGTGGATGCAGGTGAACGGAAACTGCGCTCGGCCCTGCGTCATCTGCAACGAGGAGTTCCGCCTCCAGCCACAGGTACGCATTACCCACAATCCCCTGCTCCACACAGGGCTCCACAATTCTTACACACTCCCAGACTTCTTCCAGCAAGACAGGAAGGAAGAATTCAGAAAGAGCGATTGAAGGAAAGAAAAAAAGGAAAGACAGACGAAAATAAAAGACACAAAGCAAGGAAAGATGGGATGAAGGATGGGGAAGGAAGGAGACACAGATAGATAGAGGGACAGAAAGAATGAAAGATCTGTGAATGGATACTGCATTGTGATGTAGAATGTGTTCAGTTGTGTCTGATTTTGTTTCCTCCTGAAGCATGTGTTTAAGAGTAAGTCTCGTAGCGCTCACGCGGTCAGGACGACCATCCGGCCAGGAATGCTGGGAAAAGAAAGCCATGCACAGCCACAAAGCCCAATCACCATAGACGCTTATGTAAATATTAGCTCCTGTGTGTGTGTGTGTGTGTGTGTGTGTGTGTGTGTGTGTGTGTGTGTGTTCGACCCTGAGGCTTAGGGAAGGAGCACTGCATTCACTTCAAATCAATTAAAGCGCAATAAGAGCTGCGGTGTGAAAGAGGAGGGATGAAAGGCGATTGGAGGCGAGTTAATAAGCACTTCTCTTCATCGCAGTTGAACTCCTGATTACAGGTTTGGGTTAATCGTGTTTCCCACACACATAAATCAGCAGCCGGAGGAAAAAAAACACAACAACTTACTGACACGATGACTGAACCCTTTTTGTGATCCTGATCTGTGCTACCAGTAATCAAGTACCAGTAATTCTTATTCCTGTTACTCCCCTTACTCCCGTTACTCCCCTTACTGCCGTTACTCCCGTTACTGTCGTTACTCCCCTTACTCCTGTTACTCCCGTTACTGTCGTTACTCCCCTTACTCCCCTTACTCCCGTTACTCCCCTTACTCCCGTTACTCCCCTTACTGCCGTTACTCCCGTTACTGTCGTTACTCCCCTTACTCCTGTTACTCCCGTTACTGTCGTTACTCCCCTTACTCCCCTTACTCCCGTTACTCCCCTTACTCCCCTTACTCCCGTTACTCCCGTTACTGTCGTTACTCCCCTTACTCCCCTTACTCCCGTTACTCCCCTTACTCCCCTTACTCCCGTTACTGTCGTTACTCCCCTTACTCCTGTTACTCCCCTTACTCCCCTTACTCCTGTTACTCCCCTTACTCCCGTTACTGTCGTTACTCCCTTACTCCCCTTACTCCCGTTACTCCCCTTACTCCCGTTACTGTCGTTACTCCCCTTACTCCCATTACTCCCGTTACTCCCGTTACTGTCGTTACTCCCCTTACTCCCGTTACTCCCCTTACTTCCCTTACTCCCGTTACTGTCGTTACTCTTGTTACTGTCGTTACTCTTGTTACTGTCGTTACTCCCGTTACTGTCGTTACTCCCCTTACTCCCGTTACTCCCGTTACTCCCCTTACTCCCGTTACTCTCGTTACTCTCGCTTTTTTTTTTACTTCCATTAATTTTGTTGCTCTCGTTACTTCCGCTACGCCCGTTATTCCTCCCGCTACGCTTTTTTAACTCCCGTTAACTCATTACTCTCATTACTGTCATTAGTTTTTTTTACTCCTGTTAATTGCATTGCTTTCATTATTCCTGCTACACCTGTTCTACCCGTTATTTTTGTTACTTCTGTTCCTTTCTCTATGCCAGTTACTTCTTATGCTTGTTTCCCCTGTTACTCCCGTTACTCTCTACATACACACACTCACTCAGGATCTGTAGATCAGAACCTCTGAAGAGTCGTAGTTCTATTCATTCTCAATGAACCTCGGAAATACAGGAAGGAAGACAGGAAGAAGAAGGAATGATGGGAGTGGACGTGACACATGAGGCTTTATTACACTACGAGTATCTCTCCTTACCCTGATCCCTCCTTTCTTCCCTATTTTCTTTCAAGCCTCTTCCATCCCTTCTTTGCCATCCTTCCTTCCTCATTCACTCACTCTCCTTCCTTCCTTCCTTACTTCCTTCCTTCCGTTGCGTCTCTCTTCTCTTCCTTTGTTCCTTCCTTAACCCATTTTTCCACCTCGCCTTCCTCCTTTCCTTCCTCCCTCCATCCTTTGCCTTCTATTTTTACTCCCTTTCTTCTCAGACAGGAAGGGTTTCCTTACACATCCCTCCCTCCCACCCTTCTTCCTTCCTTCCTTCCTTCCTTCCTTTTTCCCCCCTTGTTCCTCCTTCTTTTCCTCCCTCATTCCTTCCTCTCCCATGTTTAGGCATGTTTGAGGAAGTGTCAGCTCTCCTCTGGAAGGAAGTTTTGTCCTCAGTGCAGGACGGCGCAGTACGAGACCCGAGTGATATATGACGGGGTGAGACTCTACAGGGAGAAGTGCGCTCTCAGGTATTACCTCTGTGTGTCTGTGTGTGTCTGTGTGTGTGTGTAACAGCATGAACATGGTAGGGGAATGGACTGAGAGATTAGTATCACAACTGTTAGAAGGACTTCAGCTGAAGGTTGGGGATTTATATAGTGTGTGAGTGTGTGTGTGTGTGTGTGTGTGTGTGTGTGTGTGTGTGTGTGTGTGTTCCCTCAGGATTCAGGCGTGGTGGCGAGGCTGCGTCACACGGAGGTGGTACCGAGACATGAGGAAAATAGTGCCAACAAACGGCCTGCAATTCCACTGCAGGTTCTTTGCGGAGAAGGTGTGTGTGTGTGTGTGTGTGTGTGTGTTTATATGTTTTATAAACATGTTTTATAACACATTGTAATGATGTTGCCATGGTAACGTGTATAACCTGTAAATTTTTCTGTACTTTTTTTTAACAGCGCTTAAAAGCTTTAGACCACACGCTCTCTCTCTCTTTCTCTCTCTCTCTCTCTCTCTCTCTCTCTCTCTCTCTTGTCTTTTCCATTCTTCTTTTTCTTTTTTACTTTTCTGCCCATGCTGTTTCTCTGTCTGATAGTATATCTTTCTTTCTTTCTTTCTTTAAAAAAGTGATTAACATTTTCTTTTAAACTAATTTTTAATTACTGTGTGTTTCAGTGTGTGTGTGTGTTTCTGTGCTTGTATGTTTGTATGTTTTAGTGTGTGTGTGTGTGTGTGTGTGTAATGGGACGCAGTAAACCCTGCAGTCCCACACGCGAGGTCAGAATTAAAGAAAGTGGGGTCTCAGGTTAGAGGAAGTGAAGTGGGCGGAGTCATGTGTGTAAACCCTGAATGGGGTTGTGATGGAAGTGTGATGCAATCGCAGGAGCTGAAGGAGAACATGCTGCAGACACTCCACATCGACCTCGACACGTTCCTGCAGGACATGGACGTGAACATCGCCCACTTCAGACACGTCATGCAGCAGTTCAGCTGCCACATCGGCACGTTCAGGGACATGGAGGACGAGTGGAGCGAGACTCAGGAGAAGGTGCGTCTCTCCATTTATTCTTTTACACACGTTTACACCAAAGCCATGGAAGGAGTCTCCAGTGTCAGGGGTGAAGCTGCACCCAGGGGTAGGCCATTTCTCAGCTCTTAACCAACTCTCTTCTTTATCGCTTTCTTTCTTTATTTTCTTTCTTTCTTTCTTTGCTTAATGCAAACTAAATGCATTAAAACTAAATGTAACTATAAACAGATCAAATTAGCAGCATTGTTATGTGAGAGATTTGTACAGTAAAAGGGGGAACAGGAGGAATGTTTTTGAGTTGAGTAGCCCCACTGTATAACTTCACCCTGTCGATTATTCATTTATTTAAAAATAAACATGGGAGAGGTTGCTAGCCGCGCCCCTCACCGATAGCTCCCCCCCCCGTCTGAAGTTTGTCCTTCACACATCCGAAACACAACTTCACAACTTGAGCGCGATCAAAAGCGCCGCTTCTCAATAGCCCCTAATCCTACCCCGACCTGCCCCCCCCCTCCCTCCCTCGGTCCCTGTCTGTCCCCGGCGTGTCCTCACCTGTCCCGCCTCTGCAGATGTCCTGCCACAGCCTCAATGGGAGCTCGGCTCGGCTCGTAAATCAGCTCGCATTGTACACAGCATTCGCAACACAACACAGCAGCAAACCGCAAGCACACAATCCACACACAATCCACACACAATCCGCCCACAGGCCAGGAAATAAAACCGACAGCAGATCTGTCGCCGCCTTTGTCCCTCATTAGCCGCTGGATTCAAAGAAAATGAAAGCAGGAAGTTTATATTTCACGTCGTCTGAAAACCAGAAAAAAAAAAAACGAGCCGCTTTTATTTGCTCACCGAAGGCGAAGACAAAGTCGCGCAACTTTCCATTTATGGGCTTCATCGCTCGACCGCAGGTTTCCTCCACACCACACTCGAGCGCGTAGCAACTTTCACCTGGGAATGTGCACTCAATTACACACACACACACACACACACGCGCACCCCTGAGTCAGCACTGATTATTTCTTTATGCTTTTTAATTGTGAATATATGTAAAGTTTTATAAATGTGTATGTTTTAATAATAAATAAAGAACCGGATTGGAAATGAACGATTAAAAATGGCGTATACATTTGTAATATTAATCGTATCCTAAATTGAGCAGTCGACGTGTGATGTGTGGCCGAAGGTTTGTGGACATCAGATTTGACCATCGCATTCCCCAGTGGGTCTCCATTTGCCGTTATAATGAGCTCCTCTCTTCTGGAAAGATGTTCCACTAGATTTTGTGTGAGATTCCTTCAGCTACAAGGGTGCTGGAGCTTCGGCACTTCATCCCGAAGGTGTTTCTAGCAGGAGATCTCCTTGTGTGTGTTGACAGTCTGAAGAGGAACCAAATATGGCTGGATAAAAATAAGGTGTCTATAAAGTGTGCATGTGTTTTTAACACCAATTTACGTTCGCCACAGGCTCTCCGGCGGGACACGCACGACTGTCCGATCTGTCTGAGTCCTCTGAGAAGCGCTGAGGTCGTCCTGCTTTCCTGCTCCCATCTGCTCCATCAGTCCTGCCTGAGAGAGTCGGAGCTGGCGTGCCAGGATCGCGACGCCACCTGCCCCCTCTGCCGCAGTCAATACGTCTCTGTACCCGTCCCAGACTCCGCCCTTTTAGCATACCACACAAGGTATGGCTCTTAGTCCGAGTTAATACAGGAACGAGAACAAACCGCAAACAAACCCGCATTAATCAAATACCACAGAGTTCAGTTAATTAGATCAAACACCAATTAGTTTGGGATTTAAATGTAATTGGTTCGTGCACTTAAGTAGCTTTTTTTGTGCCTCTGTGTTTTACTGAAGTAACTTTACCCTCAGTCAAATATCTTACTTTTTAATGAACTACGTTTTGTGAAATCAGTCTTCTATTTTTATTTACGAGCAGATAAAAACGTAACTGGTCAAACAAAAGGGTAGAGGGCGCTCTGTTATGCACTTGGTGGTATCTATTTAGCACCAACACACAGTTCAGCATCTGTTTAACAGCAAGCAGAAGATTTAGAGAGGAATAAACCTATTTAATGAACCACAACATGAGACAGAGCAGGAACAACATGGCAAAAAGAAAAGCTGCTGTGATGGTTAGAAGAGCGCATCGCTGTTTTCACAGTAGAACTTAAACTGTCCCTTATGAGCTGCATGATTTTACATTTATGGTCCAGAGGTTGTTGAGGATCATTTAAAAAAAAAATAAAAATAAAAAATGTGAAAATAGGTTTAAAAAAAAAAGAAGGATGATTTGCATATTATACAAATGACTGTACAAAAGAATCTGCATACTTCAGACGTACGCTTTACAAAACGCACGGTACATTCAGACGTGAAACGTGATGCTCATTTTCGGACGTAGGAAATTCCGCGCTCGTAAACCGGACGTTTGGATCATCAGGTGATGAGTCACAGTGAATTTATTAAAAAAAAACAAAACAACAAAAAAGATTTTAATGCTTTCGAGGCGACGTCCCGACATTCAGAGACGCTGGAACGAATCCGTTCGGTGACACGAGCTCAATTTAACGCTTCATTTTATGGCAACTTCTCTCACACACACACACACACACACACCCCCACACCATGAGCAGGGTCATCTAGGGAATCATACACACCACCACATGCCTGACACACACACACACACACACACACACACACACACACACGCTTAAGTATGTGACGACTTTTAACGCGCCCTTAATGCGTCTCCTAAGGCATCAGAGGTAAATTTCTGGACAAGAAAGAAAAAAAAAAAAAAACACTGTACAAAAGATACACAAAGTCGAAAATATATACACACACATACACACACCACATACACCCCCATCTCCGCTTATTCACAGCATGAAGAAGGAAAAGTCCTCGCTGAATGTAAAACTCTCAGTCTCTGGAGCTAAATGGAAGTCTGTAAACGTCCTTCTGCAGGAGACGCACTCGTCTGGTGGGGGTGTGTGTGAAAGAGAAGTTTAGAGCGTCTTCTGATGGCCGTTAGCTGATAGTTTATTCGGCTCGGGTTCTGTGGGACTCGTGGAGAGATTCAGTTTATCCAGACCTGAAAGTAGAGAGACAGTTGTGTTCAGGACACACACAGTAACAATGTGTGTGTGTTGATGGCTGGATGGTGATGTCTATTGATGGTTGGATATTGGTGTGGGTGGGTGGGTGGTGTGTTGATGGTTGGTTGGTGTGTGTGTGTGTGTTGTTGGTTGGGTGTTGGGTGTGGGTGTTGGTGGCTGGATGGTTGGGTGTGCGTGTGTGTGTGTGTGTGTTGTTGGTTGGGTGTTGGTGGATGGATGGTTGGCTGTGTGTGGTGGATGGATGGTTGGATGGGGTGTGTGTGGGTGTGTGTTGATGGTTGGTTGGGTGTTGGGTGTGGGTTGGTTGGGTGTTGGGTGTGGGTGTGTTGATGGTTGATTGGGTGTGGTTGTGTTTGTTGATGGACGGATGGTTGGTTGGGTGTGTGTGTTGGTGTGTGTTGATGGTTGATTAGGTGTGGTTGTGTTTGTTGATGGACGGATGGTTGGTTGGGTGTGTGTGTGTGTGTGTTGGTGGCTGGATGGTTGGGTGTGTGCGTGTGTGTGTGTGTTGGTGGCTGGATGGTTGGGTGTGTGTGTGTGTTGATGGTTGGGTGTGGGTGTGGGTGTGGGTGTTGGTGGCTGGATGGTTGGGTGTGTGTGTGCGCGCATGTGTGTGTTGATGGTTGGGTGTGTGTGTGTTGTTGGTTGGTTGGTTGGGTTTGGGTGTGCGTGTGTTGATGGTTGGTTGGTTGGGTGTGGGTGGTGTGTTTATTGTTAATATATGGTGCGTTGTGTGTGTGTGTGTGTGTGTGTGTGTTCGCGGGCGTGTTACCGAGCGCTCTGAGCAGCTCCTCTCGGATGGCCGAGGTGAACTTGGTGATGAGGCAGACTGTGGTCACCACGGCGAACAGCAGGTTATACGAGAACACGATGTAGAAATTCCCCAACCAGTTAAAGCGACCAAAATCTCCCAACAAGTCGAACCTCGTTATTCCTGACACACACACACAAACACACAATTAAACATCTCTGGAACTTCATTTCTTGTGTCTGTGTGTGTTTGAGCAGAGTGCGCAGTTTACCTTTCCCACATTTTAAACACACACACACACACAACCCTATGTAGTCTCAGTGTGTGTGTGTGTGTGTGTGTGTGTGTGTGTGTGTGTGTGTGTGTGTGTGTGTGTGTGTAATGGAATTCTGATTCATGCAGTCACTTCTTTTCATCTTTTCAATGGTGCAAATTTTTTCCTGAGTCACTCACACACACACATACACACACCTATTTGAACAGCTGTGGCAGTAGCTTAGAATATTGTTTATTGTTGCTATTGTCACACTTGCCAGTATGTGATTTCCACACACTCACACACACACACACGCAGCGCTCACCGAGAGTTCGGGACATGACTGGGAGCGCCGAGCTCAGGACCAGGATGGACACGCAGCAGCCAATGATCTGCAACAGCGAGTGAAAACATGCATTATCACTCCATCAGTCAATAAATAAAAGAATGACCTCAATGCTGTGATTTTTCTGTTCATTCATTTTTCATCACTCCATCCGTTTATCACTATCTTTTTTTTTTTTCTATCACCACAAACACTAAACAACGTAAATATAAAAGGATGAAAAGTCCAAGAAATGGCTAGTTACCAGATAAAACCTAGTGTGTGTGTGTGTGTGTGTATATACCGTGGTCATGGTGGTGTCGTCCTTCCTGGGTGTGAGTCCCTGAAAGATGCGAAGACTGTAGAATCCCAGTACTGACGAGACCATCAGGTAACTGAAGCACGGTTAAGTTCAAACACACACACCCCCCCCCACACACACCCAAACACCACATATTCATCAAACTGTGTTGGATACATCATGAGGATGATTTCAACCACCGCCTGCACGACACCGAATGCTGAGAGAGACGCGTTCCCGATCTCAGGGTCCTGCAGAGAGAGAGAGAGAGAGAGAGAGAGAGAGATAGAATCCTCTTATTATTCTCATTACACAGGAGGAACATCTAAGCACACACTTACCTGGAGAAATGTACAACACACACACACGGCTTTCAGTACACAGTTTGATGCTACATACCATAAGTGATCGCATGACCTCATCCCTGAGTATCGTCATGGCAACATACCACCACCACATAATGGTCTCTCAGTTTTTTTCACCTTTGTGAGTGAGGTTAGAAATCTTGTCTGCTCTTTTATCCATCCATCCATCCATCCATCCATCCATCCACTAACCCTACCATTCTTCCATTAATCCATTTATCAGTCCTACCATCCAACAAATTCCTAATCTTTCAACCCCTTCACCTATTTATCAGTCGAACAGTTCATCAACCCTCTGTCCATTAAAACAGCACGTAAACCTGAACATCCATTTAACAAAGCAACTATCCCACCATCCAACCGCTAAAATAAACGATCTGTTCATCTCATCTGTGGCCACTTCCAGAGCCATGTTCTTCCAAACACACGAGTGAAGTGAAAGTGTACGCGGAGACGCCGCGGGTGCTTCTGCACACTTCTAAAGAAAAATCCACAAAAAAAGAGTCCGCAGGCTGCGTCCCAAACGCACTTCCCGAAATTCATGATGGGACAGGTTCGTGTGCGCGCCCTTCATCCGTTCTGTAAACACCAGTCCAACATCTGGATCTGTGCTCCAACTGCAGTTGGAGATTAGGCTTGTTATTTCTTGACCTCTGTAGCACTTCCTGGTTTCGAGGCGTACGAGTTTATTCAGCGCGAGTACATCGCGGCTTACTGCGCTTCCTTTAAAAAAACACAACACCATGTTTGAACACCTGTTTACACACCGATCTGCGATTTTGGGGAGAAACCCCTCCCCCGCTTTCTGTTCTCTCTTCTTGTGTCGCTAATCTGTTTGATTTGTTCAAAAAGCCGCTGAAACACAACATCCTCCAACATTTTCTCCCCTCTCCCTCCTCCCGTAACGCAGAACATGTCCGTACTCTCCTCTCCACACAGGTCGCCTCGGGACTCGCGGAATTACCGTGCGCTCACTTTTTTCCGGTTGCCAAGTCTGTCGCGCAGTCTGCCACGTAGGTCACGTGATCGGATACGGGGTGTTGCAAAAATTTATTCGGACGCCCGACTTTTTTCCAGGCGTACGAGGTAGTAGCGAGACTAGTTTTGTAACACGCCAACAGATGGCAGCACGAGGCTGCACGCACAGGCACAGGGAGCACCGACCGAGCCGTGTGACTGGTGCTGTTCTGACCACGTGTGCACACGGTCACCGTGCTCCTCACACAATGGTACAAAATGTCTTCGGGTGCTAATACTGAATTTTCCTTTTGAACTAGGAGCTCCAAATCACAATCCAGCTCCATGAAGATCTGCCTTCATCTTGAGATCTTGAGTGGCCTGCTATTGAGATGTTGAACAGGGGATGAAGTGTTCATGTCGTATCTGAATAAAAATCTCACACGCATGTCGGTGTGTCTCTATAGAAATGAAAGCGTGTTAATGTGCCTCCTTCAGAACAATCAGGATCCGGAATACAGGAGATACCGCAATACTTTACACTCTATATCAGAGGAACTGATGGACCCGATCAGAAACAAGGATGTGTTTTACACTGTGTGAGTATCGATAGCGCGGAGGTGTAGGAAGGCAGGGGAGGGGAACGGAGCGGTGCGATGTGGCGCGGCTCTGTGTGATGTGAAGCGAAGCGTGGCGCTGATCCAGCTCGTCAAACGCACAAAGACGTTTCCAATTTCGACACGGCCGCGGCTCGTCGTGCCAGGACACGGATCCCGGCACTAATCAAACCGCTGAAGGTCTGCGGCGCGAAAAAAAAAAACACGAGAGGGAAAGAAACACAATCTGTAGCGTTGCCTCTGCAGGGCGGGGAAAACACACACACGTTTGACATCAGATTTTGGATTTCATCTACCTGTAAAAACACGTTCGATACACAAATCAGAGTCGCTTCTAAACCTTTAGCCGATGGAAGCTCAGTTCTAATTGGCTGTTGCACGGCGTACGAGAGCCAATCAGTGGGGATCACCGTTACAGCACACTGTGGGTGATGGGGTCTATTTTTTTATATATATATATATATATATATATATATATATATATATATATATATATATATATATATACACATGCACAGCAGGTGAGGTGAGTGTGTGTGTGTGTGTGTGTTGCCTCATCACGTCCGAGCGACTCTGAATGCTGTACAATATCAAACAGTCGAGCCGCCAGATACACATCTGATTCACTCGCCATCACACCTGAGCATATCTGGAATTCTATTCATGCTACCGTGTGTGTGTGTGTGTGTGTGTGTTCTTACCGTCGATCCTTTTGGTAGCGCGGTTTCATCCACCAGCAGGTACAAAATGTTCAGAGCCACCAGGAACACGGAGACGGCCTACACACACAATTCTATTATATTCAGAAACCAATAACATGATTACACACACACACAGGTTACAGGGTGTGTGTTTGCGCATGTTGTGTAGGTGTGTGCACGTGTGTATCTTTAAGAAATGTATTTTGTGTAGTTATAGGTGTTTTATGAGAGTGGTGTTTGCTTTGATGTGTGTGTGTGTGTGTGTGTTTTGTGTTGTTATTTTGTGTATGAGTTTGGTGTTTGCATATATGTATGTATGTATGTATGTGTGTGTGTGTGTGTGTGTGTGTGTGTGTGTGTGTGTGTTACCGTGCCAGCTAGCAGTATTAACATGACGATGGGGTAGAGAAGGTTCTTCTCCCAAACTGATGCTTTCTTCCTCCTCTCTGACACACACAAAAACACAAAAACACACACACACAAAATACAGTTAAAGGTCTAGAAGTTTCTATGCAGTGATTCTGTAATTAGATTGTGTGTTTCAGTGTAAATGAGAGTGAAATTATTGGCGCCCCCTGGCTCTCACCCAGCTTCCGTCTCTGTGAGCGAACGTTCTGCAGCTCTTTGTGGAGACTCTGAGAGGAGACGGAGAACAGGGACACGGAACCTGACAAGGATTTTACACACACACAGCAATGAGTGATATCTCTTCAACAGAATAATAGAAAACATCTGTGCTGGATGTTCTTTCTTTCTTTCTTTCTCTCTCTCTCTCTCTCTCTCTCTCTCTCTCTCTCTCTCTCTCTATCTATCTATCTATCTATCTATCTATTCAGCCATCTCTCTTTCTTTCAGCCGTCCATTAATTTATCAAATCCATCCATCCATCCATCCATCCATCCATCCACTTCCTTGTTTGAGCTATCCTACCATCTCTCTATTTATCCCTCTCTGTTCAGGTATCTACCCATCTCAATTTATTCATCTTTCTGTTTCTTTATGGGTCTGTCTTTCTTCTGCCCAATCTGTCTACACATGTATCTGTCCATCTCTATCTATCTATTTATTGCGGTCCTCTCTGTATATATCCGTCCATTTATCTCGGTCCAGCTGCCGTCCCTGCATCTCTCTGTCTGCCTCTGTCCCTCTCGCTCTGCCACTGTTCCTCTGTCTCTGCCACTGTCCCTACGTCTCTCGGTCTGTTATTATTTGTTTATCCATCTTATTTTCAGAACCTCTTTCCTTCATTCCGTCTCTCATTCATTCCATTTCCCTCATACACCCTCCCATGTGTGTGTGTGTGTGTGTGAGGGAAGCGAGACGGGGCGTGTTAAGCTAATCATCTTAATAATCGCATTTTGATCAAAGCAATCAGGGAAGAATGAAAGATCGACGTTTTATTGCGAGCCAGTAACGCTGTAACACAAACTAATTGCTGTGTCTGTGTGTGTGTGTGTGTGTGTGTGTGTGTGTGTGTGTGTCCCCAGGCGAACCTTAGCTTTTCAGAAGTGACAGAAATGAGATAGGATTTTGAAAATAATAATAATAGCAGCTAAATAAGACTGCGGTTTTCCTGGGGAACCCCACACACACACACACACACACACACACACACACACACACACACACACACACACCCTGGCATCCCTGCAGGCATACACACACACACACACACACACACACACACACACACACAAAAGGATTTTTTTCTTCTTGACACTCTGCGGTGCTTTTCAAAAAAATTAAACCATTAACAGCGAATTGCTTCCTAATGATCCGAGAAAACCAACGTTAGCTAACTAGCTACTAGCCGCTAATATGCTAACCCGGCTTCGGGTCGAGTTTTCAAACAATACGTCTTCTAAGTGCATAGAATGTGCCGTTACTATTGCGACCGTGATGATTTTTTGCGTCACGTTCAGTAGCTAAAAGTTCCCGAATGCTAGTGACATCACAAATCAGGCGCATATTAAGCCCCGCCCCTGAATCAGTTTTAATACGAAAACAGGATTTGTGTTTTATCTTTTAAATAGAGCCGAATCAGGCATTTAGGTGCAAGTGGATGTAGCTGAGTGATGTTCTGGTGTTTTGGGGAATCACTTCATTTTATCTTCTCTCACCACAATAATTATATCCAATAAACATTCCTTATTGTATCTTCTTCCTCGCAATAACAAGCAGAACTCGATATCTACAGCGTTCAAAATGGATGTCTAGTCCATCCATTCTCAAGTTGTTGAACTTCCAGGATGGAAACCGTGGCTCCTCCTATGGTCCACCACAAACTCCTCCCCTTTTCCTCTGACGGTTGAAGGTCCGAAATAGCAACACATGTTAAATCCATGATGTTCAGAAGCTTGGACTGGATCTCTGCTGCGTCACCTCCCAGAACTGGAATTTTCCTGAGGTTCCTCGGGACAAGGACCATCCACAAAACACAAAAGAATGCAAATGGGAACATAAACACACCCCACGGTTTCTTTTTACCTGCAGCACCTGCCTTAAAAAGAAAAGAAAAAGAATTCCTGATAAGCTTCATTATTTAAAGCGGTATGCTGCGTTTCCCAGAATGCCGTGCGCTCAGGCGTTCCTCGCCGTCACGCAGCTTTTGTCGCGGCGCACATCAAACGCGAGGCTGAAATAAAACAGAGGTTTTTATCGCAAGTTTCAAAGCGGCCGCGGGATGACGGTTAGGTGCGTGGGTATTGAGGAGCAGCGGCGAGCGCTAATCAGGCGAGATCTCATCAGTGCGCTAACTCACTTACCCGCGCGCTTCGCTGGAGGCTAAAAA
>NC_060889.1:4406731-4409231 GCF_014805685.1 Silurus meridionalis | reverse complement strand
AATTGGTATAATGATGGAGGGATGAGTGTAATTGGTATAATGATGGAGGGATGAGTGCGATTGGTATAATGATGGAAGGATGAGTGTGATGGGTATAATGATGAAGGGATGAGTGTGGTGCTGACCGTGGATGAGTGTGATTGGTATAATGATGGAGGGATGAGTGTAATTGGTATAATGATGAAGGGATGAGTGTGGTGCTGACCGTGGATGAGTGTGATTGGTATAATGATGGAGGGATAAGCGTGATTGGTATAATGATGGAGGGATGAGTGTGGAGCTGACCGTGGATGAGTGTGATTGGTATAATGATGGAGGGATGAGCGTGATTGGTATAATGATGGAGGGATGAGCGTGATTGTTATAATGATGGAGGATGAGTGTAATTGGTATAATGATGGATGGATGAGCGTGGTGCTGACTGTGGATGAGTGTGATTGGTATAATGATGGAGGATGAGTGTAATTGGTATAATGATGGACGGATGAGTGTAATTGTTATAATGATGGACGGATGAGTGTAATTGGTATAATGATGGAGGGATGAGTGTAATTGGTTTAATGATGGAGGGATGAGCGTGGTGCTGACTGTGGATGAGTGTAATTGGTATAATGATGGAGGGATGAGTGTGGTGCTGACCGTGGATGAGTGTAATTGGTATAATGATGGAGGGATGAGTGTAATTGGTATAATGATGGAGGGATGAGTGATTGGTATAATGATGGAGGGATGAGTGTAATTGGTATAATGATGGAGGGATGAGTGTAATTGGTATAATGATGGAGGGATGAGTGTAATTGGTATAATGATGGAGGGATGAGCGTGGTGCTGACTGTGGATGAGTGTAATTGGTATAATGATGGAGGGATGAGTGTGGTGCTGACCGTGGATGAGTGTAATTGGTATAATGATGGAGGGATGAGTGTGGTGCTGACCGTGGATGAGTGTAATTGGTATAATGATGGAGGGATGAGTGTAATTGGTATAATGATGGAGGGATGAGTGTAATTGGTATAATGATGGAGGATGAGTGTAATTGGTATAATGATGGAGGGATGAGTGTAATTGGTATAATGATGGAGGGATGAGTGTAATTGGTATAATGATGGAGGATGAGTGTAATTGGTATAATGATGGAGGATGAGTGTGATTGGTATAATGATGGAGGGATGAGTGTAATTGGTATAATGATGGAGGGATGAGTGTAATTGGTATAATGATGGAGGGATGAGTGTGATTGGTATAATGATGGAGGATGAGTGTAATTGGTTTAATGATGGAGGGATGAGTGCAATTGGTGTAATGATGGAGGGATGAGTGTGATTGGTATAATGATGGAGGGATGAGTGATTGGTATAATGATGGAGGGATGAGTGTGGTGCTGACCGTGGATGAGTGTAATTGGTATAATGATGGAGGGATGAGTGTGATTGGTATAATGATGGAGGATAAGTGTGATTGGTATAATGATGGAGGGATGAGTGTAATTGGTATAATGATGGAGGGATGAGTGTAATTGGTATAATGATGGAGGGATGAGTGTAATTGGTATAATGATGGAGGGATGAGTGCGATTGGTATAATGATGGAAGGATGAGTGTGATGGGTATAATGATGAAGGGATGAGTGTGGTGCTGACCGTGGATGAGTGTGATTGGTATAATGATGGAGGGATGAGTGTAATTGGTATAATGATGAAGGGATGAGTGTGGTGCTGACCGTGGATGAGTGTGATTGGTATAATGATGGAGGGATAAGCGTGATTGGTATAATGATGGAGGGATGAGTGTGGAGCTGACCGTGGATGAGTGTGATTGGTATAATGATGGAGGGATGAGCGTGATTGGTATAATGATGGAGGGATGAGCGTGATTGTTATAATGATGGAGGGATGAGTGTAATTGGTATAATGATGGATGGATGAGCGTGGTGCTGACTGTGGATGAGTGTGATTGGTATAATGATGGAGGGATGAGTGTAATTGTTATAATGATGGACGGATGAGTGTAATTGGTATAATGATGGAGGGATGAGTGTAATTGGTTTAATGATGGAGGGATGAGCGTGGTGCTGACTGTGGATGAGTGTAATTGGTATAATGATGGAGGGATGAGTGTGGTGCTGACCGTGGATGAGTGTAATTGGTATAATGATGGAGGGATGAGTGTAATTGGTATAATGATGGAGGGATGAGTGTGATTGGTATAATGATGGAGGGATGAGTGTAATTGGTATAATGATGGAGGGATGAGTGTAATTGGTATAATGATGGAGGGATGAGTGTAATTGGTATAATGATGGAGGGATGAGCGTGGTGCTGACTGTGGATGAGTGTAATTGGTATAATGATGGAGGGATGAGTGTGGTGCTGACCGTGGATGAGTGTAATTGGTATAATGATGGAGGGATGAGTGTAATTGGTGTAATGGTATAATGATGGAGGGATGAGTGTAATTGGTATAATGATGGAGGGATGAGTGTAATTGGTATAATGATGGAG